>NC_056750.1:754643988-754681488 GCF_019279795.1 Protopterus annectens
TTCATCAAGACATGATGAGGAAAAATTTTTGACTTTCATGACTTCAAAGTCTGCTTTCTCATTATCATGCTGTTCTGTTGTTTGTCTGGGTGCTCTCAACAAAGCATCAGCAAGGTATACACATTTGCCTTTTGTACAGACAGTATTGAAATTGTACTTTTGCAATTTTAACATCATGCGTTGCAAGCATGATGGGGTTGCATGTACTGACTTTTTCAGTATTGTCACTAGAGGTTGGTGAACAGTCTCTGTTTGAACAGATTTGCCATAAATATAATCACTGAACTTCAAACATGTGAACAGTACTGGCAGAAGCTCTTTTTCAATTTGTGCGTACTGCATTTCAGTTTGGGTTAAAGTTCTGGTTGCATAGGCTACTCATATGCCTTCTTGAAGACATACTGTACCAAGACCATACTTTGAAGCATCACATGAATGAGTTAAGGTTTGTGAACATCATAATATCTCAATGTGGGTGGACTGGCAAATTTCTGTTTTAGAATATCAAATGCTTTCTGGTGTTGTTCCAATCAGGACCAGTTTACATTTTTGCATGGCAACTCACGTAATGGTGCTGAAAGTTCATTAAGGTCTTGGATGAACTTTGTTAAATAGTTGACCATATCAAGAAAATGTTGTAAAGATGTGACATTTTCTGGAACTGGCATCTCAATAATTGTTGCTTGCTTAGACAAATCTGGTTGTAAGCCAGAACTGGTAAACAAATGACTCACATAAGTAACCTCTTTCAGTCTGAATGTACACTTCTGAGGATTCAGTTTAAGATTTACTTCATGAGCATGGTCTAGAACTTTCTTGAGGTTTCTATTATGTTTGATTGCGCCCTACAATAATGTCATCTACTATGATAACAGATGAATAACCTGAAAAAATTTGTTCTGTTGCACGTTGAAGTACTTCACTGGCAGAATTTATCCCAAACGGCATTCTCAAGTATCTGGATCTACCAAATGGTGTAATGAAAGTGATTAACAATGAAGATTTGTGATCTAGCGAGATTTGCCAAAATGAACTTTTTGCACTAAGACTGAAAAAACAGTGGTGTTTAGCATGAGAGTGGCTTTTCTACTGTGTGCATCAGATCATGAGGATGTTTAAGCTCTTTGATTAAATTTCTTGGATCAATACATATTCGAATATCGTCTGACCTTTTCTTATGAACTATGACCTTGGAGGATACCCATTCAGTCAGTTCTTTTGCTGGAGTAAGGACACCTAAATTCACCATTTTGTCAAACTTTGCTCTGCATTGCTACCGGAACCGTCCTTGCTGGTCTGACAACAGGACTTACTTCATGGTTTAACTTCATGGAACATGTGACTGGAAATTTGCCAAGCTTGTCTGTGAAAATATTAGCATAATCACTAAAATATTCTGTGTAAAACTATTGTTGTTGTTATATGTTGGAATTCTTTATTAAATGAAATCAGTCCCATTCTCAAACTGTCATTGAGGTATAACGATGACTACAAATATCTTTTGACTATGTAAAACTACAAGTCGTAGCCAGCAGAATGGCATGTGAGAGCTACAGTGCCATCAGTTTGAATCTCTTTAGCATGATAAGCAACTAGTTTTGCATACTTTGCTGAATCAAGTTTCTCACCAGCTTTTACTTCTGCAAACATTTGTACTGCTATAACATTGCACTTGTATCCAGTGTCTACTTCAAGCTCTACAGTTTTCCCATTAAACTGAACAGTACAAAATATTTCGCTCTTTTCAGCCAAGTGATAATCTACTGTGTTAACTATTTCCTTAATCACACAGACACCATCAACATAGAAAGTTTGCTCACCACTGTCTATCTGAGCTACTTACTGCTTTTGTAGGTGCCACTTTAGACTTGCAAAGCCTTTTGAAATGATTCCACTTTTATATTTATGACACTACTGACCAAAAGCTAAGTACCTCTCTCATTTAGGTTCATGACTGCCTCCACAATTAGCTAACGACAAGGTTGGGTATTATAGCCCCATTCGGTTTAGATTTCTTTTTCATCTTAACTTTATAATGTACACTATCAACACTTGCACTAGCAGACACTGCATGCATGTTTTTCTCATTCATAAGCATATTTGTATGCTTTTTGTAAGCTCATGTATTTGACTAATCTCATTGGCTTTGCTCAATGTTAAATCACTGTTCCAAAACAAAATCTTTCTCACTGCTCATCTGTCAGATCATCAGATCTGCATGTTTTTGCTTTATTTCTTAAGTCAGTAATATATGCTGCTATAGTTTCACCAGGCTTTTGATTTATTGTGTAAAACATGTGCCTTTCCATTGTAATATTCGTTTGAGGGTTACACATTTCTCTAAATTTATGTTTTAAGCACTCAGGGTCTTCCCATGTTTCAGCTTGTATCACAGTATGGCGATTCTCCCCCTCTCCTGCATATACGGCAAGTGGATACACAAATGAATGCTCAGTCTCAATGGTTTCTGAGCCAGCTAAATTAAGACGTATGAATCCCGTTGTATGTGAGTCTTTATCAGAAAATGCAGCCTGTATGAAAATATCATATTCTTGCTCAAACACTCAACCAGTTCTCAGCAATATTATTATCAAACACCAGTGGTCCAGGTCTATGAAATCCCACTACCATAACAACAAAATGCATTTAAATATAAGCATAGACCAGGTACTTGTAATTATGCTGAAATGCATAACAATCTCTCTGAAAAGGCTTCACTTCAACACTCCGGACACTTCAGATACTAGAAAAAGTTTCAGTTAATGCGAAGAAGTACTAGATTGTGAAAAAAAGGTGGTTGTTTTAGCCTTTTCATACATTTTAACACTTTGGAAATTATTTTGAACATTTTTCAATTTATTTCAAATACTTTTATCAGTATGCCACATTTCTGGACTTTTTGTTTATCTCTGTAATTATTTTGAATATTTTGAATGCGTTGTCACTTATTTGGCCACTGACAAATAATTTAAATGAGTTTAAGTACCTTTGAATAACCACTGACTTGTTTGCAAGTTGGATCCTTTATATTCCTCCACTTCTAACTGCGTGCCTCATGGTTTGCGAGTTGCTTCACTTCGGATCCCATTCTGGCACCATGTCACATGTCTCTTGTATTCAGATGAGACACTGTGTTGTGTTCAAGTTGTTTATTGTACATAAACACATCAGGAGCTGTAACTGGAACATATATTTAAGCTAAATGACTGACTCATTACTTCAAACACACTCACATTTTCACCTGCATTCATGCCTACATTAACTTTGACTGACTATACAGACTGGCACTGATCTTGCATGTGCTCAGTAACTTGTATGCATGTGTTGTCTAGCTACAGTGGCTGACTAGGTACAATACTCACAATGGTCTACATATAGTGCTCCCTTCAGTTTGCACCTGTCTTTTTGACTAAAAAAATCTAGAGCCTAAATTATAAAAACTGAGGACTATTGCAAAGTCTTGTCCCTCTTCTCAGTGTCATATAAGCTACTGATGGATGATCTCTGCCTCACACACAGAACCTCACCAGATTCTATCCAGGCAGACCTACCACACATTCAAAAGTCTAATGGAGGCAGAAACATCCACTCAAGAGATCTCCATGTTCTTTTGAAACATAAATAGAAAATGTTAGATGGATAAAAAATGTATCACAGAAAATGACACTTCTTTGAAATTGTCTTCCTCTCCATATAAGAAATTTACTTCTCTTACAGTATTCAAACATATTCTGGATGAATGGATTGGTAACCTCAAACTCACCCATGGTTTTGTACCCTTATCCCTTGTGGATTGGGGCAACAGATGAGGATTATAAATTTCATGGGAATGTATGGCTAGGCTTCTAAAGATCCTCTTGAATCTATAGCTTAGTAAGTACACACAAACCTATATATATATATATATATATATATATATATATATATGTGTGTGTGTGTGTGTGTGTGTGTGTGTAGAGTGTATGTATATATATATATATATATATATATATATATATATATATGTATATATTCGTGTGTGTATATATAGCAAGAGCATAAGATGGCTCTCTCTGTACCTATCTATATGTGTGTGTGAGTGTGAGTATATGTGTGTGTGTGTGTGTATATATATATATATATATATATATATATATATATATATATATATATATATAAAACATATACACACACACACACACACACACACACACACACATACATATATGTCAATAAAAAATGGCTGCTTGGACAAATAATGTGCTAATAATGTCAGATAAATCAAACACACTCCAGCATCAACTAAATGAAACATTCCTTTACAAGCTGCACATTAAACTAAAACAACTAAATACAATTCCAAAAAGAGCCTTTTTTAGTGCTTATCTGGATATTACTGACAACCATTCACTTTTATATAGTAAAGCAAATCATGTCATAAAGAAATAACGTTTAAAATAACCCATTCACAATACATCAACAGCTGAACGTCGGTCATCACAGGTTACTTAGTATAGTATCATGCAGTGATGTACAAAAAAGAACCAAAGGCTCGGTCTGATTGAATCAACAGACTCATTTTCACAACAGAGGTAATGTATGTCACACATTTAAAACTGATTTTTTTCTGAAGTACTACTTCCAGCCTGCTTTCTCTTAACTGTTGAGTAGCTAATTGTTGGGAATCCTCATGAATGGTGTCGTACAGCTATTTTTCAGGATCTTTTGGTCTTTGCCTTACAACTTTATTGTTTCTTGTGCCATCTGTTGGTCACTTTCCATAAGCTGTGAGAGTTTATCTAGTGCCTTGTTATTTGTCGTTTCAGATGCTTTCTTAGTCTCAGTGTTAGCTAGGAGATTTTTCTACTTGACCTGGTCCATTTTCAAGAAATTCTGGATTACCCCACCGTCTTTCCATATGTTCTTTATTTTATACTTGAGTCAGTCACTTCTCTGATCTATTGTCTTAGTACATACTGTTTACAGACACTGCCATTCTTCAGCTACACGTATTTCCTCCTCTTACCGAGGTGCTAGACACCTGAATATTTTCAATTTTTTGTCTATGTTCCAGCAACCTTCCAGGGCTTCAGTCTAATCTGTGATGACTTTAAAGTCTTTTTTGACCATTGCTTGCAACTGACTGAGGTATCAAGAGGTTTATGCTGGGACTCGAAGTTCACAGTTGATGACTTTGCGATTTCTGTTTTTATCCCAATGACTTTTTCTTATAAGTAGGAAGTCTACCTGGGTTGTATGCTGACCATTGTTGTATATGATCTTGTGAGACTCTCTCACTAGTTGCCTACCATTACACCATTTTAGATACACATCTACAATGGCTTTTCCTTCATTATTTTATTGTTAACTCCACCCCCCCCCCCAAACACACACACACACAGATGGACCCAAGCAGTCCTATTCTACTCTTCTGTCCCAATATGAACTTTCAGGTCCCCCAGTATTAACAAATTTTGTCTTGCATTATATAGGAAGTACAGCAGTTGTTGCCTGAAACCTTCTTTTTTTCACCATCATAGCCCTACTGTGTGACATAGGCAGAGATTATGAAGACTTACCCTATTTTTACACTGGAATCTGAGTGCCACTAATCTGTCATTGACTTTGATGACATCGTTCATTAACTGACTACAGTTCCCACAGCATTTCAAGTCTATTGTCCACCTGAGTACTAGACTTCAGATCCCTAGGCAAGATGCTGCATTTTTTTTATACCTTGTTTCCTAAATACACAAATTTTCAAGTTTCCTCCTTAACATCACATCATCCACTTCCCAGCTGTGTCTTGTCAGTAAATCTGTTCTCTGTATAGCAGTCTTTTGTTCATTTTGTGGCAGGTTAATTGATTTTTATGCCTGCTTTCACTCAGCAGAGCTTTACCAGGTATCCCAGGCTAGGCAAATGGATACTGAACAGCCAATAACTTACTGACCTTGGGGTGCTGTGCTTTATGGCAAGCACACTGGCTGATAGGGGCACATTGACCCTCTCACTTTTAGTATGGCTACCTGGTGTATGTCAAAATTGTCTGTTTCCTCAACCCAGTTAGCATTGTCAAATACCCATGCCCCTTTTTGGTGACATTAGTCACCAGGCCTGGCACCCATATCTTTTATAGACAGAGGTAGCTTATAAGTGCCTGGCCTCTAATGTCCTATTTGGATGCAGGACATTTTTATTCTTTTAGGAAAACTTGGCTAGGCTTTGAAAGACCACCTTGGTTGTTAGCCTTGTAACAGTCCATGAATCTATGACAAATTGCCTACAGCCATATTTTTACATCACTGAATGTGTACATTGTGTGTCTCTCTCTTTTCCTATCAAAATTATACTGTGCAACACTGCTGATACCTAAAATGAGTAGTTGATGCAACCCCTCACCCAATAGTCATCACCTAGAATCTGTGCTTCTTCCCATGACGTAATATATTTTGGGTGTTCTCTGTTGGTGGTCTGCACAACAAAAATAGATGGCACTCTGAAGGTTGAAGGAACAACTTTGATACAGCCTTTTTTCCAGGAACATTTCAAAAAACAATAATTACTTTTGAAGTGCTACAGAGAGAGATAGACACACACCACATACTAGGACAGAATATGATGACTGGAGCAGGAATACCCATCTCAGAGCTTCTGAAAACTTTTCCATAAACTGCTGAAAAGATGACCGTGCTGGTACAGGCTACACAGAAAGTCAGCTTTTTTGCAAAGTATGCATATGTAAGAAGCAATCAGATTAAGGGGCAATGAACCTATTCTGGACCGTAGTCACCTACTTTCATATTTCTTTTTCTTTCTAGTTACACCACAACTGTAACTCCTGTGTGCACTCCTTGATTAATACTTTCACTATCTCCGGTGCCTGTCTGACTTACACATTTAGAGTGGAGCTCTGCAAGGGTGGACATATTAACCAGTCCGGGGAGGCATGCAGACGTTAGATAATGGCATCTTAATACATTCCCATACTGGCTCCTGTAGAGACCTGTTTTGGAATGCCCCACCCAGTATCTTCCAAGTTGCTAATGTGCATTACATAAGTATATGTCTCTGAACTTGCTTCCTTGTTGTCCTCTTGCTTCATCCATCCATGCTCACATCTTGTAATAAACTCCTCTACAACCTCATAAACAGTCATCACCATCCACAGAGTTTATAAGGCAAGTAAGGAATGGAAGAAAATTGACAGGCCTTTATTCTGTATCTCCCTCTCTCGCGCACGCACATCTACACACACAAACACACACGCATATCGTACACATGGCTAAGGACAATTTATGTCTTTGGTAGTTGGGAAGAAACCAGAGTACCCAAGAAAATCTGCATGCATACAGGGAGGACATACAGACTCCACACAGAAGGAACCCCAGCTAAGAACAGAGAACCTTTTGCATTATGACAACTGTACTGTTGACTGCACCACCTGCTCTGTTTCATACTAATTTAGTTTGACATTACCATCTCCGCAAATATGTATATGATGTGTCATGGCTGTGCTGCTGTATGGTACTGTACTGTACACATTAGTTAACAATATAAAAAGTCTTCATGATCTCGGTTACATCCAGTGGCCAATATTTATTCGGTTATTTATACTATTAGTCTTACAAGTTAATGCACAAAAACTAATATTTCCTCTCTATTCATTGATTTGTTTGTGTTTTGTAAATCCAGTAAGACATCTAGTCCAAGGATCCATTTCAGCCTTGGCCAAGTCCAAAGGTAAAGACAACAGTAGAATAATAGAGAGACCGTACACAATGTATTCAAATCTTGTGACACATCCAAAGATTCAAAGAAACTTTATTGTCATTTAGGAAACACAAGTGCTACCTAAATGAAATTTCGAGTATCTGCTCTTTTACTGGAGAAAAACACAAAAAGACAAACATGATGGGTATTAAAGGATAACTATAGTACATAAGTAAATATCTAGGTAGCTGACGCACATGCTTGTACACTATTTATTACACTGGACAACACTGACTACTAGACAATTAACACATGAAAAGAAAAGTACACTATATACAGAGGTGAGACTGGGTGATATTGCACATAAGGAAGTGACTGGAATTGCACTTGAGTGAGAATATATTAATTTTAATATGCAATAAATAAATATAATTATTGTGTAGAAAAACAGAAAAGAATGAAACCTTAACAATCTATTATAGGTTTGAGACATCCAGATGTATGTCTGCATTAATGAGTCTTATTGTAGATGGATAAAAACTGTGTGTAAAGCAGTAGTAACACAGTATAGAGGAATAAGGCAATGAGTTCTTTATGAGCTGCTGCTTCTAGTTAAGGGATCGATTCCTTCAGCATCCATTTCTCTGTTCTTTTTTAATTTCTCCAGATCTTTTGGGTTTCTAATACCACAATGGGAATAGACCCCCATTCTTAAGTCAAAGTACGATTAAAGTTCATGAAATTAGTATTGTTTGAGTCTTTAATGTCAGCCAGAAGTGCTCTTCGCAGCACGCACAATGTGCCCAGTCATGAATGGTTCTGCAATTTGTATGGAGTTACATGTATTGGTAGCATATCTAAATATGATTGTAGATTATTTTTTATAAGACCCATTGCTCCTAATACTATGGAATTCTTTAGGTATCATTCTTCCACACTGCTCTCATTTCTGCCTGCAAATCCTGATATTTTATGACTTTGTGTCTCTCTGTATGCAGGACACTATAGTCACTGGGTGTGGCAATTTCAATGATTAATGCTACTTTTGTCTTCTTTTCTTTGACCACTATATCCAGTTTTCTAGCATCTATCTTTTGAACTGTTAGTAATGGGTGATCCCATGTGATGTAAACTTCATCATTTTCTATGATGCTTTGTGGCTCATGTTTCCAGTGTTTTTCAACCACTTCATTAACATAATGTTTGCACAATCCCCAATGCAACAGTCTTTCCACATTATTATGCCTTTCAGTATACAGTCCTTCTGCCATTAGTATGTCACAACCAACAATGAGGTGTGTAATTGTTTCCAGTTCTGTTTTACAAAACCTACATTTGTCTGTTTCTTCCACATGTTCAACGGACTTTGTAAACCAATGTGTACTTTGCCCACTATCTTGGGTCGCCAGTATTAACCTTTCATCTCTTGGTTTGAATTTGCCTCTCCTTAACCATTCCTGTGTTTGTTCCTGATCAACATGAGGTTCTTCCAGACATTTTCTATACTTGCAATTATATTTATGCATTTTCCACATTTCTTGCCTTCTCATCTGGTCCTTTACTTTATATTCTTTCTTTTGTTTTTTGGCACATTCAGTTGTTGCTTGATTTTTATCTACTTCTGGTTTGATTTCCATTCCTGCTTGACGCCGATATGTTTCTGCCAGATTAAGCAGAGAAGTCATCTTAGATTTATTCTCCTCATGTTTCAAAACTTTCACTATGTTTGGGTCTTGTGAGGTTAGCATATATGTGTGGAGTCCCATGACTGCAGATCTATACATGTAATCAATTTCAAGGAGGCCCATCCTTTCTTCGAAATGGGGAATATATAATCTTGGTATGCACTGATTTTTATAAATCATTTGGTGAGCATGAAGCATCCTTCTTGTTTTCCTATCTAATCTATCCAACACATTTTGGACCCAGTCAGTTACTTCAAAACCTTACTAAGTTTTATTTAAATTTGTTCATATTTTATTTTTGATCCTTCATCAATTTCCAAATATTTATACACTCCCTCCTGCTCAAATTCTTTTATATCACATTCTTGTCCCAAACTGATGTTTTCCTGGTGCTGCAGCTTTCTCGCTTTAAAGGTTGCATTTGCACATTTATCAAGACCAAATGACATTCTTATATCATCTGAAAAAGTTTTGGCAACTTGCAGTTGTGCTTTCAGTTCCTTATCTGATGAGCTGTATGGTTTTAAATAATCGGCAAAGAGAAGATGAGAAGTTTTTACAATTTGTTGTTTTCTAGGAGCCAAATTATAGCCATGGCCTAAGCTGTTAAGTAGACATCTTAATGGATTAAGGACAAGGCAGAATAGCAGCAGTGACAGAGAGTCATTGTGGAATATCCTCCTTTGAATTTTTATGCCTGGAATAATAATTTGTCCTTTATCATGGTTTAATTGCAAAGTGATCTTCCTCTGCTTCATGGTCACTGTAATGTAGTTGATCAGTGTAGGGTGTATCTTATACATTTTTAAGCACTCTTTTATCCATGAATGTGCGATACTATCAATTTTTTTTTGTAGTCAATCCATGCCATACTTAAATTCTTCCCCTTTTTACACTTCTCCACTATGACTTTATAACAAATGATCCTTTGCATGATATGACTTTCTTTTATTGTCCTTTTGTTCTATGAACATAATTGAGTTTTCTTCTAAATGACTATAAACTCTTTCGGCATCAATTCCCATGTATAGTTTATATGTCATCTGAAGGCAAGATATTGGGCTATAATTTTTAGGGTAGCTTGCAGGTTCACTCTTAAGTAGGAGCACTGCTTTTCCTGTTGTTAGCCAGGTTAGTGTCTGTTTGGGGTGTGCATATAAATAGTTCTTACTTCGTGCAAAGATGTTAATACGTTTATCCAAAAGATAGGTACTGCATCTGGGCCTGGGGTTTTCCATTTAGAGGCTTTTCTTAACTTTGTTTCAGTCTCTCTGGGTGTTACTTCATATCCTGTATCTTTAAACTTCTTATTATTTATTTTACTACTTCTATCCATTTAGCATCTTTGTTATGTTCCACAGGATCTTCATATATACTTCTCCAAAATGTATCTATTTATTCTTTTTTTGGTGGTCTTTCAGTTCCTTTTACCTTGTTTCCCAATTCTCTATAAAACTTTTTTGGGTCATCAGTAAATTGCTTACGTTGTACTCTTACTTGATATTTATCTGCGTAGCTTCTAAGAATTTTCACCTGTGCTGAGATTTTTACTGTATTTACAACAGTGCATGATAGATCCTGGTCTGTTCTAATACTGCACATTGCTTTTCACATCTATCTTTCTTAGTATTTTTGTTGATCTGTTCCCTCTTCTATAGTTTTCTAACAGTGACACTTCTTGTCTTAATTGCTTTATAATTTCTCTATTCAATACTTCCATGATGTTATTCAATTTCTCCCCATCCTTTCCCTCACTATCCTGTGTTCTTGTGATAGAACTGTATCAGTTATTAATTTAGCTGCACAGTAATATATCCTGTTTACTTCTGTTATATCGCATGGATCTCTATGGACAGTCCTAATTACTGTGTTCATTTGTTTTATCAAATGTCTGACTTTTTGGGTTTTATTGACCTTCTGCAGTCTATTTCTTTCATTGATCTTAATATGTCTATCTATGTCTATTAAATCAAGCAACTCTTCTCTTAGCTCATTTTCTTCTAAAGATAGGCATGTCTTATTTTTGTTTTCCATTTCCAGCAGGCATTCTATAGAAAGTTCTCTAGCATCTTCCTGTGGCACATTCTCTTCAATTTCATCCTGTGCCATCCATTGCTCTGTCATATGTAAACTCACTGGCCTATCTCTCCTCAAGATTGATTGCATTAGAGTTTCCACAGTTTCCAGTCCCTCCCCTTGCTGTCCAGCTTCAAGTGAATGTTTATACTGATTTCCTGTGGAAGGCTTCAAAATATCTTCAAATGGCACCTGCCCAATTGCTTCTTGTTCCACTGATTTCTCCTTAATTTGGATATCCATTGCTCTATCGTGTTGTGGTACTTTCCGAATTAGATTTTCTACACTGAATCCTTCATTTTGCAGGTACTATTTCTTTAACTTCTCCATTACTAAACTCCTTTTCTACTTTTCTTCTTTGTCTTCTTATTTTTTGCATTGTAAAGTTTTCCATGTCCAGATTCCTTTGCCTGTATTTCTCTTCAAATATCTTTGGTGATACTCTTTTTGTATTAGTTTTGCCTTCTCGTTTGCATAAATATCACAACATATTAAATCTCTTTTTCTTTCCCATGTCCATATTTCTTCTTCAGATGTTTCTTGATCTTCCTGTTTTTCCTTACTTTGGGGACTTACTCCATCATGCTGTGATGTAACCTGTATTAGACTTCCTACACCAAATCCTTCACTTTGCAGGCACTCCATAACTTCAACTTCTATTTTTTTAACTTCTACTTTACTAATCTTCTTTTTTGCATTCCCTCTTTGCGATATTTTTTTTAATTGTGAAATGTTCCATATCTGGATGCCTTTGCCTGTATTTCTCTTTGAATATCTTTGGGGCTGCCTTCTTTATATTGATTAATTTGATACCTTTGCCTGTATTTCTCTTTGAATATCTCTGGGGCTGCCTTCTTTATATTGATTAATTTGATGCCTTTGCCTGTATTTCTCTTTGAATATCTTTGGGGCTGCCTTCTTTATATTGATTAATTTGGCTTTTTCCTTTGCATCATCTCTCTCTTTTCAATGTCCATATTTCTTTTTTATACTTTTCAAAAATCTCTAGGTTTTGTTTATATTTTTGTACATCCTCAGATGCTTCTTTTTCCAAATAGATCAATGTTTCTTGAGCTATATACTGTTTTTCACAAATCTATTGTATTAATGAATACATATTTTTTATTTGAAACTATTTTTTTTTTATTATTTGAAGTATTTTTCTTTCCAATAATTTCTATCATTTTGCATATCTTGTGTCTGGAAGTTCTGGGCTTTTTGTGTAATAGTAACAATACATAATTTCTATATTATCCTCAATAGTCTACTTTATAGTCTTTATCGCTCTTCTTTTTTCTGCTGTGTGACTGAGCAAGTTGTTTAACAAGAAAGTTTTCTATGGCAAATGGCAAATTGGCCTAGACTGTTGAACAGCCTCCTGGACTGCATGCTTGTTGCTACCTATGAACCTATGAGTTATCTTCATGTAGCTGAACACAAACTTCAGTTGTGTTTTGTGCTTCAGAAATTGTATGAAAGAGCATTTTTGAACACACTTTTTGTTGAGTTGAAATTATTGAATATAACTGTATGTTGAGCATTACAGGTGTGTATCTGTTTGTAGATTGATGTTAGTGTAAGGGTTAGAAAGGAGATAGGTTTAGTGCTGTGCCTGGGTGGGTATATATGCAGTCTGTGTATGACTGTCTTGTGCACTGGTGACGTTTCTGAAATGTTTTTTTCTAAGATAAGGTGCAGGGCTGCTGTTGGAGACAGAGGCAGGGTTAGGGTTTAATATGCATTGGAAAGGTGGAGTAGGGGCATTAATCCTAATCCTGTAACTGTTCCTAACTCCAACCCCGTATCTTACCTCTGAAAAACCCTGTGTGCAACATTACCATTATTAAAGAAAAATTATTTCTGAGGTTAGTAATTGGGTTTTTTGACTGATTAGAAAATGAAATGGTTTTCATTTTTTTATATGGTTTGTTCTGCATTTTCCATAGGGTGAGTTTTTAATCACCAATGTCCAATTTCCTTGTGTTCAAATGTTAGTGTATTCAACCATTTGAAATATACTTAAACCTACATATGAACAACATGTAGCAGTAAGAATGAATATGATTGCAGTAACAGACATCTAATGGTTTTATATTTTCACAGTAAGTAAAAGCTATCACTAACTTGGGATGGGATATATACACCTAAATTATTATCATCTGGATGAAAAAGAGGTATCTTTTATATAATTTGTTAGGGAAGTTCAGAAAACAATTAATCATGTGTAAAGCAAATGGTTCGAATTACCAATAATATATACACATGCATACATGAATGATAAAACTGAAGATCCCCTCACCAAATGTATTATCATTAACTGTTAGTGTGAGCAAAGAGTTTATCACAAGCTTATATACACCTAAATTATTATCATCTGGATGAAAAAGAGGTATCTTTTATATAATTTGTTAGGGAAGTTCAGAAAACAATTAATCATGTGTAAAGCAAATGGTTCGAATTACCAATAATATATACACATGCATACATGAATGATAAAACTGAAGATCCCCTCACCAAATGTATTATCATTAACTGTTAGTGTGAGCAAAGAGTTTATCACAAGCTTCATATACTTGTCATTTGTGATTTAAGACTCTCTGGTACATAGAGTCATTGCTTAATAGGTTAATACTAGGTTATTGATCTGCTGGACCATTTTAGGCTAGCCACAAGTTCTCAGATTGTAGATCCCAATCAATATGACTTAATACTCATTGTCAATACAATTAAGAATGGCTTAGGGGCTAGATCATAAGTACCCATTAAATGAATACTCTGTACCTAGTTTCTACCCCTTTCTATGATAAAAGAGGGGCGAGACCCTTGGTGTATTTAGAGTTGCCCATCCATTTATCTGAGTTGCATTTAAAGGGAGGAGTAGAGATACATGACAACTTCCTTAGGTCTAGAACATGTACTTCTGCTTATAAATCTAGTAATGTAAAAGGGTTTCCTAACAATAGTGAACTCACGTTGATCAAAGGACAGTTCATTGTCATTGAAGGTGCCCAGGTCCTTAATGACCGAATCGATTTGTATAGGGATGTCACCTATGTGGTAGCAGTGTGGATGCTCAGGTTTAACAAGGGCTATGTAGATGAATATGTGTGTATGTACCTTTAAGAAGCTATCCAAGGGCTTGTACAAGTGTGTAAATACTAAGCACATGCAAGCTAGACTGCCATTTTGTAGTAAGCTGTTGAGATGTAAGCATGCACAGTATATTTGTAAGGTCTGTCTGTTAACTAGTTTTTTTTGAATTTGATGATGATGCTATCCATTGTGATATGTGTCTATGTATTAAAGCATCTAAATGAAATAACCCGCATGCTTGTCATCTATGGTAGTGAGAGACAAGTGACAGGATACAATGCTGCATAGCTTGGCATTTAATTTTTGACATTGGTCCAGGAATCACTCATTTGTCCATATTAGGCCCTCCTCCAAAATATGGAAGTCAGGTGGGGAGTTTGACAGCTCTGAGATTAAAGTCATCAAAAATATAGTCTGTAAAAAGCCCTTGATGCCTACCTTGACATCAGAGAATTAAATGCCAAACAAGCATGGACCTAAGACATATCCTCGGAATAACCTCTGATAACTGCTCTTTTTGATAAGAGCATACCTCCAACTCTAACAGTTAGGTTCCATTTTTAGGGCACTGGATAACATACATTTTTACATTTACTTAGATCAGCTTGTCAATAATACCACAATATGTTGTAATATTAATGTAGTGTTACCAACAGTCTGGAATTAAGGGACCCTGTCAGGAAAATGGAGACTGCCTTTTCCTGACAGCATATTGTCCGGAAAAAAATAAAATTGGTTATCTACAGGAGAGGCCCTGAGCAGCCAAGTGCTCTGGATTGCATGGAATGCTTCATATTTAACATCGACGTAACCCTCTGTTGAACAGTGTGCTTGAAATTCTAAATTGTAGCACTAAGACCCGAGTGTTTGAGAGCGTACCAGAGTCAGTGAGAGAAAGAATGATCACGTTATTATTTTACACTCGCTAAGCAACTGTTTAGCGAGTGTAAAAAAAAAAAAAAAAAAAAAAACAGAAAAAAGGTGTGTTTGTGTGCCTGTTTATGTTTATGCCTGCATGTGTGAAAACAGAAAGAAACTGTGTGTGTGAGAAATCGAGAGAGACAGAGTGAGAAGGTTCGAGCGGTCTTGTGTGAGTGTATGCATTTATGAAAGCAGAAGAGACTGTGTGTGTGTGTGTGTGTGTGTGTGTGTGTGAGTGTGAGTGTGAGAAATCGAGAGAGACCAAGTGAGACAGATTGAGCGGTCTTGTGTGAGTGTATGCATTTACAAAAGAAGAGACTGTGTGTGTGAGACAGAATGAAGAGTGAGAGCGAGCAATCCCTGGCAGCAGGTAACAGGCTTGCACATACCGCTTAACCTCTTACAGAAGAAATCTGACCAAAGCTATAAATAGGGGGGACAACAGACCAAAAATAGGGACAATTTTTAAATATTGTACTTACAAGCTTACAAAATAGATAGAACAGCAGGTTTTGCATTAGCATGAATTTTCTGCACTGCATTAAGTCTGAAACTTAAATGACTGTCATTATTTAATGAGTACAACCCTCATGACTGTCATTATTTAATGAGTACAACCCTCATGACTGTCATTATTTAATGAGTACAACCCTCATGAATGTCATTATTTAATGAGTACAATCCTCATGACTGTCATTATTTAATGAGTACAACCCTCATGACTGTCATTATTTAATGAGTACAACCCTCATGACCGTCATTATTTAATGAGTACAACCCTCATGACCGTCATTATGTAATGAGTACAATCCTCATGACCGTCATTATTTAATGAGTACAACCCTCATGACTGTCATTATTTAATGAGTACAACCCTCATGACTGTCATTATTTAATGAGTACAATCCTCATGAATGTCATTATTTAATGAGTACAACCCTCTTAACTGTCATTATTTAATGAGTACAATCCTCATGACTGTCATTATTTAATGAGTACAACCCTCATGACTGTCATTATTTAATGAGTACAACCCTCATGACTGTCATTATTTAATGAGTGCAACCCTCATGACTGTCATTATTTAATGAGTACAACCCTCATGACTGTCATTATTTAATGAGCACAACCCTCATGAATGTCATTATTTAATGAGTACAATCCTCATGACTGTCATTATTTATTGAGTACAATCCTCATGTCTGTCATTATTTAATGAGTACAACCCTCATGACTGTCATTATTTATTGAGTACAATCCTCATGACTGTCATTATTTATTGAGTACAACCCTCATGACTGTCATTATTTAATGAGTACAACCCTCATGACTGTCATTATTTAATGAGTACAATCCTCATGAATGTCATTATTTAATGAGTACAACCCTCTTAACTGTCATTATTTAATGAGTACAATCCTCATGGCTGTCATTATTTAATGAGTACAACCCTCATGACTGTCATTATTTAATGAGTACAACCCTCATGACTGTCATTATTTAATGAGCACAACCCTCATGAATGTCATTATTTAATGAGTACAATCCTCATGACTGTCATTATTTATTGAGTACAATCCTCATGTCTGTCATTATTTAATGAGTACAACCCTCATGACTGTCATTATTTATTGAGTACAATCCTCATGACTGTCATTATTTAATGAGTACAAGCCTCATGAATGTCATTATTTAATGAGTACAACCCTCATGAATGTCATTATTTAATGAGTACAACCCTCATGACTGTCATTATTTAATGAGTACAACCCTCATGACCGTCATTATTTAATGAGTACAACCCTCATGACCGTCATTATGTAATGAGTACAATCCTCATGACTGTCATTATTTAATGAGTACAACCCTTATGACTGTCATTATTTAATGAGTACAACCCTCATGACTGTCATTATTTAATGAGTACAATTCTCATGAATGTCATTATTTAATGAGTACAACCCTCTTAACTGTCATTATTTAATGAGTACAATCCTCATGACTGTCATTATTTAATGAGTACAACCCTCATGACTGTCATTATTTAATGAGTACAATCCTCATGAATGTCATTATTTAATGAGTACAACCCTCTTAACTGTCATTATTTAATGAGTACAATCCTCATGACTGTCATTATTTAATGAGTACAACCCTCATGACTGTCATTATTTAATGAGTACAACCCTCACGACTGTCATTATTTAATGAGTGCAACCCTCATGACTGTCATTATTTAATGAGTACAACCCTCATGACTGTCATTATTTAATGAGCACAACCCTCATGAATGTCATTATTTAATGAGTACAATCCTCATGACTGTCATTATTTATTGAGTACAATCCTCATGTCTGTCATTATTTAATGAGTACAACCCTCATGACTGTCATTATTTATTGAGTACAATCCTCATGACTGTCATTATTTAATGAGTACAACCCTCATGAATGTCATTATTTAATGAGTACAACCCTCATGAATGTCATTATTTAATGAGTACAACCCTCATGACTGTCATTATTTAATGAGTACAATCCTCATGACTGTCATTATTTAATGAGTACAACCCTCATGAATGTCATTATTTAATGAGTACAACCCTCATGACTGTCATTATTTAATGAGTACAACCCTCATGACTGTCATTATTTTCTTACTACAACCCTCAATGATTTGCTAGAAAACGCAATTTTATGAGAAACAGACTAAAAATATTAGGTAAAAATCTATACAGTTGAGAGGTATGGGCTTGTGTACCTGTCCTCTTAGCTCAAGGTATCTCATTAAGCCTAAATTTAACAGGAGACTAAGGTTCAAACTATGAGAATATTTTAAATGATTTGTGTTCTGATGTGGGTGTGTATGCATGGGAGAGATAGCGATAGAAAGCAAAGGCTCAAAAATAGGAACACATTTTAATTATTTTTCTTATAAAATTACAAACTTTCTTAACTAAAAAGATTTGTGTTAGCATAAATTTTCTGAAGGAAATATAAGTCTGAAACTAAATGTAAGTCATTATTTAATAACTTCAATGTCCAGTGACTGGCAAAAAAACAAGCATTTAGGAGCAAGGGACCAGAAAATAAACACTTGGATATTTTTTGAAAGTGTTATATTTTGAATGTAAAATGCTTCCTCCAACAACATACTACAGCAAGTTAGTAATATTAGGCAAAGGAATTATTATGCATCAAAAATATATAAAAAATAATATAATAATAAAAAAATAAGTGAACACAACAATTTTACAGACAGCCCATTTTCTAATACATTTATTATATATAATATTATTATATAGTATATATACGTCTCTTTGTGTGTACACATATATAATTTTCTGAGCAAAAAAATGTGAACACACACACACACACACACATATATATATATATATATATATATATATATATATATATATATATATATGCACATACATAAATATGAAAAAATGGCAGTGCCCTCTGAGGCAGCAGCTGTGTTGGCTCATTTTAGAGATACACATATTTTTTCTTCTTTTGCACAAAAGAACTCAAAAAATCACTTCCAACTGAGTGTATAAAAAGTTACAGCAGGCAGAAATTATTACAAATTAAACAGTTGATACCTACATGTTGTTATAAAAATAAAGACTAATCACCACATCATTCAACTAAGAATTTTATTAGGTAAGCACTTTCATGTTGCAAAACACTTCTTCAGACCATCCTAGAACTGGATCAAGGTTTTGTCCTAAAATTTATGCTGATTGTTCAAGTAAAAACTTAATATATTTAGCCACCTGCAGGTCTTGTTCCTGCTTTTATGTAGGTAAAACTAGCTATCATTCAAAGACAGGATCCTTGAGCATATTGGTGATACACGCAGGAATGTCACAACTAGTGCTCTAGCAAAGCATGTTAAGAGAAACCATGGACATTTGTTTACTTTTATGGTGCTATAACTTGTTTTTATAAAGACCAGAGATGATATTAACAAAACTGAATATGAAGAATGTAAATGGATTATCAAACTGCAATCTACAAGAGATTCTTGTTTTTAAATGAGTATGTTCCTTTAAAGGCAGTATTAAAGATGTGTCACTTACATCATAATTAATTTTTTTTGTTACTTGATTGAATGACTATTTAAATGTTGTGGTTTTTAATTACTTTTATGGTCTGAAGAAGTATTTTACAACACAAAAGCGCTTACCTAATAAAATTCTTAGTTGGATGCTGTGGTGACTGTCCTTCATTTTTATATCTTGGTCTACATGGAGATTTAGTTTATCACAAGTGTTATCTAAAATTAGTGACATCTACATGTTGCTGGATTGATGCCTTGAAATCTGCAGAGTATCTGGGGCCTACTACTGTCACAGAGTCAGAAGAGCTGGGTATTTTAAATTTTATCACCAGTGTACAAATCGGCAGTGATTAGAGAGTGGTCTGTATCAGCAGAACGAAAACCTGACTGAGCGAATCCCAGTTGAACGACACATAAAGAGCGAAAACCGCTAATATTGCAAGAATGAACAGAGATCACCGTAGGGAATTAGTCCCTTTACTTCAATGTAGTACGATCTTGGAGTTGGTATATTTAAGTAGGGGGGTGTGGGGGGTGCAGGGGGTTTGCCCCCTGCATAAAACAGTTAGTGAGAGTTTGCCTGTTTTACTTAAGTTTCAAGGGTTTGAAATTAACGGCTTTCACTCTTTATGTGTTGCTCAACTGAGATTCGCTCAGTCGGGTTTTCGTTCAGGTAATATAGACCCTTAGAGAGAAACCTATGAAGAAACAAATCAGGGTCTGGCCAAAGGGATCCATGGAGACCCTCCAAGATTGCTTTGAAAGAACAAACTGGGATGCATGAAACTGGTAGAACAAGGTTCTGGAACATGCTGGACAAGGAAAAAGAAATAAAGATGTCAAAGAACAAGGAAAAGAGGATGCAGAATAGGTATTGCTGTTATGTTAAAATCAAACCCTTAAAGGTCTGCACTACCAACAATACTGCTGGCTAATGTGAAATCGCTGGATATTAAGATGGACTACTTTAGACTAGAACTCTGCAGTAAGAACAAGGTGAGGAATATCTGTTGAGTCTCATTTACTGAGGCATGGCTGCATGGCAAGATAAATGATAGAGCAGTAAACATAGAGAGTCTCACGCTGTTCCATGCAGACAGAAACCGAACACTGTGTGGAAAGGCCAGAGGAGGCGGTGGAGTCTGCATCGTGGTCAACAAAGGATGGTACAGTAACTGAAGTCATGCTATCACACTTCTGTCAGAACTTAGAGTTTCTGTCCATCAGGTGGAGATCATCTTACTTGCCCAGGGAGCTGAATGGGGTCAGTGTAACAGTGGTATATATCCCACGTAGTGCTAATACCACTGCAGCTCTAAATAAACTATACAATCATATCAGTGAGCTGCAGAGCAAAAATCCTGACTTTGTACACATTGTAGCTGGGGACTTTAATAAGGCAGATCTGAAAGAAGTATTCTCACACTGCCATCAGTTTGCAGACATTCCCACTAGGGGTGATATCCTGGACAAGCTGTACATAAATTTAAAGAAAGCTTACAAGGCAGTGCAACTTCCACAAATGTAAAACTGTGACCATTATAACATCTTGCTATCACCAGCATACAAACTGGCACTGATTAGAGAGAAACTCACAAAGAAACAAACCAGGATCTGGCCAAAGGGAGACATTGAGGCCCTCCAAGACTGCTGTGAAAGAACAAACTGGGATATGTTCAAAGAGGTAGCCACAGTGAATCAGCACCTGAACATAGAAGAATACACTGAGGTTGTGATGTCATATATTTCAAACTGCATTGATGAAGTAACAAGAACAAACGCATCACTATCAGAGCTAACCAGAAGCCATGGCTCACCCACAAGGTGTATGGGCTTCTGAAGGCAAGAAGTGCAGCTTACAGGGCTAAGGACAAAGCAGCCCTAAGGGAAGCAAAAGGCAGTCTGAGGAGAGATATAAAGAGGCAAACAGTGAGTATGGCAGAAGGTGCAGAGTCACTTTGATGACATGAGGGATGCAAGGAGATTATGACAAGCCATACAGGAGATCACTGACTACAAAATCAGGTCAGCACCGTGTGAGTACAGTATCAAATTCCTGGACAGTTTGAGTGTTGGAAGATTTGAGGAGAGAAACAGGTTGACACTAAAGCTACCCACTGATGAGAAGGATGCTGTGTTCATATTCAGTACAGAGGAGGTGAGAAGAGTGGTAAGGAAGGTGAACCCCAGGAAGGTTGCTGGCCAAGAAAACATACTGGGCAAGGTGTTAAAAGGCTGTGCTGATCAACTGTGCACAGTACTCATGGAGATATTTAACACCTCTCTTGCCATGGTGAAAGTACCCTCATCCTGCAAGGAAACAAACATCATTCCATTGCCTAAGAAGGCCTCCCCCTCCAGCTTTAATGACTACAGACCAGTCGTTCTGACACCCACTGTTATGAAATGTTTCAAGCAGCTGATCAAAAAGCATTTGTCGTCAGGCCTACCTCCTGATTTTGACCCTCTGCAGTTTGCTTACAGAGCCAACAGATCCATGGCTGATGCCATATCATTAGCACTACACAGCTCTCTTGAACATCTAGAGGGCACTGACAACTATGTGAGGATGCGGTTCATAGATTTCAGTTCAGCAACAGTTCATTACCAATGCAGCTGCTAGAAAAACTGGCATATATAGGTGTCACTAAACATCTCTGTAACTGGATCTTGGACTTCCTGATTGAGAGGCCACACAGAGTGAGTTCAGGTAAGAACACATCAAAGTGCATCAAGATTAATACCGAGGTTCCACAGGGATGTGTTCTCAGTCCATTGTTATTCACCATCCTGACCCACAACTGCCAACCATATCATCAAGTTTGCTGATGATACCACAGTCATGGGGCTCATCACAAAGGATGAAAGAGCATATAGAGAGGAGGTGGCATCTCTGATCAGTTGGTGTGAGGGGAACAACCTTAACCTGGTTGTAAACCAGACCAAAGAGATTATCATTGACTTCAGGAAAAATACAAGAAACCATCCAGTACTCAGGATCAATGGTGAGAGTGTAGAGAGGGTTAAGTGCATGAAATTCCTAGGCATACACATATCAGAGGATCTCTTGTGGTTGAGTAACACCAGCTAGCTGGTCAAGAAAGAGCACCAACACCTCCATTTTATGAGAAGGCTGAAGAAATCTAAGCTCCCACCTGATAATCCTCTCCACCTTCTATAGAGGTTCTATTTAGAGTATCCTCACCAGCAACTTCACAGTCTGGTTTAGAAGTTGTGCAGTTACAGAAAGGAATGCACTACAGAGAGTGGTGAGGGTCTCAGTGAAGGTAGCGGGTACCCGTCTTCCATCGATATAACAACTTTACTCTGCAAGAAGCATCAGAAGGGCCACCAAAATAATACAAGACACCATGCATCCAGCACATGGACTGTTTAAGTATCTGGCATCAGACAGAAGATATCACAGCATCTGCTGCACAAATACTAGATTTAACAACAGTTTCTAACCGAAAGTCAACAGACTTCTGAACTCAGGCATAAGCCCTAGAGAACTGGACATTACCTAAGTCAGTTCTTTCTTTTTTTTTCACAAATATCTACAATCTGTTGTATAATATGTACCAGACACATTCTAAGTAAGTGCAGCATTTATTTATATCATCCCTATCAAGTGCAATATTAGACAACTTAGGCAATGTGCAATCTGTAATGTGTCTTTTATTTAAATGGGGCAGTTATTATAACTTAGGGGAGGATATACTTATTTTCTATTCGAGTGTTGGAATTTTTCTGCTCCTTTATACAGGTACTGGGAATGGGATGGTATTTGTTAGTTGTGTTCATTCTTTTACTTGTATGTGTTGTTTTACTTTCTGTTTGTAATCTCAAGAAGGAGCTGATGCACAACATTTCATTTAGGTTACACGTGTATGGCCCTAAATGACAATTAAGTTTACTTTGAAACTTTGAATATATAGACACATACAATACACATGTGGCATGGTTTTACAGGTGTGTACATGCAACAGATGAGTGTGTTGAAGTGTTTGACAGACAACTGTATGTACTGGCAGAAAACTGTGGGTTCTAACAGCACTAAGATGAACGAATAAGGGACAGGATTGTGATTGAGTTGGATGATGAAATGTCTCAAAAGGCATTACAGATACTCATGGAGGTTACGTATTTTGAATGTTTGGTACCGACGTTACACACATTTTGCTTTAACTTGCATGTCTAGAATTTTTGACATGAAAAGCTGGCAAGCCTGTATCAAAGGCTTTGTCCAAGTCCTGGTAGGCAGTGTAAGCTAATTTGCCTGAGGCTAATGCCTCTGCGACTTGTTCAAAAAGTCTACTAGGTTTAGGAGGCAGGATCTACTTTTGACAAAGCACAACTGTTTTGGGTTCAGGGGTCTGTAGACTGCCTGTGCCTCTTTAGTAAGTTTCATAATGATGTGCTCCATTGCCTTACAGATAAGACTGATAAGGCTTATGGGTCTATAGTTTCCCAGACCAGTAGGTTTATCCCTGTTGTGTAGCCTTGGCATGAATCTAAGAGGGGCTGAGACTGAATTGACATAAATGTGAAGCTACCACAAAATGGATGGTCGTGACAAGAAGACACCTTGGCCCAGGGAGCTAGTGATTTTGTCCTTGGAAAGACCATGTTGGACTTGCTAAGAAGTGAAGAGTAGGGTGTATGCATATGCTAATAAACTGTGACTAGTATGCAGAAATAAGGGAGGAAAGTTTGAGATAAATTTATCCTCTCATATGTTGACTGTGCCTATGTCCTTTGTGGATTATTATGTCAGACTGATCTGCATTAATTCAGGTCTTAGCTGGGTACTATATTTTTTACATAGTTCAAGAAAGCTATGTAATTGTCCTTAGCATAGGTGACAAATTTCAATGCACGCTTGCTTTTTGAAGAATATTTGATTTTATTTTTCTGTTTTTTGTTGATTTTTTTTGAGTTATTATTAAGATCAATGGGTACTAAGTTTGCTTATGTAGGCTATAAATTTATTTCTCTGAACAATAAGAGGAAGAAATTTGTATGGGCTCTAAGTTTTTTAATTTTACTGTTTAGTTTGTTTTTACTGGGGTTGCACCATTTGAGTTTATTCTAGAATTTGCTACTGTATCTGTGTCTTATGAAGACCAGTGTGTGAAGTGGGGTCACTGGAGTGCATGGGGGGGGGGGGGTTAATTTCATTGTCATAAGCTAGCTGGACTTGATTTTCCTTGGCATGAACTTTAAAGATGCAAGTTTTTTGTGGGGGGAATTAGGATTTACCTTTAAAGAGAGTGTTACTCCATGATGGGCAGCTTAGACTAATGATGGGGTAACTGGTGGTACTGCGTATAGACTATATAGGCTATATTCGAGAGAACCAGATCCAATAATTCTGAACCTCTCTTTGGAATTTAGAATAACTGGTATAAGGAGCTGGCATTAATTAAGTTCAAGAATTTCTGTGCATACTTGTGATGGTGTAGTTTTCCCAGTTAATGAAGGGATAGTTGAAGCCTCCCAAGAGGATAATGTTTAATATTGAGGCATGTCAGTTTGTTGAGATATGGCACATGGACTATGGACACATGCACTATGGCTGTGAAGGATGGTGGGGCATGGTAGTTGGCTATGATATGTTACAGGGCTTTATTAATCATGAAAAGGAATACAAGTAAATTCAAGGTCATTGTCCTACCTTAAGAGTCCAGATAAGAGATGGCTTCTTAGATATGCAGACATATAACCCCCTCCAGTAACAATGCCAATTTTAGAGTTTGCTTTGAAAAAGTGTTCAAACTCTGCACCATAGGGTGCAATTACTGTTCTAAAACCATGCTTCAGTAACTACACAGGTATCTATATTTTCAAGAATTAGGAATGCATGCATGGAGTGCTATATGTTGTTTATACTTCTGTTACTGAGTAGTACTCTGGCTTTACATTTGCTGTGTAGGTAATTTGAGGAGACTGACCATAACTAAAAAGTGCACTATGAGATACAGGCCAGCCCTAGAAAAGAAGCAAGGGTTGTCAGTCATCGCCTCCCATGATGATCTATATTGGATGCCCTTCGAATGACACCAGCAAGTTAAACGAATAGTTCAAGCTCATTATCTCTTGCAGTATTATGACATCATTCTTGGTTATATTATGACATCATTCTTGGTTATTGAATACTGTGCTCTCAGTGCTAGTTTCACATGTACTTCAGATGTATATTCTGAGCGCTCCCTCATATCCCTCTTCATATGATGCAAGAAAGTGTTTCTCAAGTCATTCACTTCCAGCTGTACAATGACCAGGTCATGTGTGCACCTGAGATGAAGAGATTTAATGGACCTAGTGATGTTGTGGATCCTGCCACCTGTTCCTCTGTCTTTGCTTAGCCTGGTGAGTGGATCATCTATTTGTCTGAATATGGCGTCACCTATGGCCAGGACATTGCCAGATGTACTGGTATGTCCTTGCTGCCTTAGTGGCTTCTTCTTCTTCTTTGAGTGACATCTTTCAACAGCATCTGTGTATGGGTGTGCTGTATGTTGTTTATGACCTGTTGATGAGGATTTGCATGCAGGATGTAGTTGTGAGGGCTTTGGCTGATTCCTAGATTTAGGAGTTCTAGGAGGAATCTGTAGAGATTTTTTAATGGCATCTGGGTATAACAGTTTTGTGTCGACTCTCTGTGGATGTTAAATAGGTGTGATTTGTGGTAAGACAGTTTTATGCACACTATAAAACTGACAGGAAGAAGGACACCTCTGATTCTGTTAAGTAAAGTAAGTATTCCTCTCACAGATAGTCCTTGGGGCATGTGGCAATTTCTACACTGCCTTAGGATACCACGTGCAACAAAGCTGGATAGAGAATGGTGGCTAGTTGTTTCTCCTTGATGACAGTATATGCCATGTTGTGAGAGTTTGGGGGAAATTATGTGTAGGACTAAGGGTGTATTTAGGGCAAGGAGTTTGCTGGACTGGTGATGTGCTCTGTGAGGCTCCAAGCAGCTGGCACCTAGACTGCTCATATAATTATAGTTAAGAGGAACCTTGCATAAGTCAGTACAAGCTCATTAGAAAGACCAGAACTGAATGTCTAATTTATGGGAATTAGAGGAAGGCACACTTTCAAATGTATGTAAGAAAAGGAATTTACCTGTGTACACTACCCGCCATGAATTACAGCTGCCATGGTGATGTGCTAAGTGCAGCAACTCACAGTATATAGTAAAAAAGAAAACAAAAGAACCAATGGGAAATAATCTGAAGCCAAAGTACCCTCAGCTACTTAGAAGATGTAGCAAAGTTTTCCCTCCCACTCTGATTAGCCACTAATCTAGCCAACATGGCCTCTACACCTCACCAAACAGATTTAATGAATATAGTGAATAAATGCAGTAAGCAGAAATGACAATTAAAACAACAAAACAGTTTAAATGGCAAAAAATATTAGGCAATTTTAGTGCAAACATAAAAATGTACTTTGCTGAAATTTTTCTTGTAAACTAGTAGGTCCAAACCATTAATGCAGACTCTTAAAGAGTATATTGGGGCGCCACTCTCTAGCATTAATCCAGACTCTCAGAGAGTATATTGGGCCTGCACTCTCTAGCATTAATCCAGACTCTCAGAGAGTATATTGGGGCTCAGACTCTCAGAGAGTATATCGGGGCTCCACTCTCTAGCATTAATCCAGACTCTCAGAGAGTATATTGGGGCTCCACTCTCTAGCATTAATCCAGACTCTCAGAGAGTATATTGGGGCTCCACTCTCTAGCATTAATCCAGACTCTCAGAGAGTATATTGGGGCTCCACTCTCTAGCATTATCCCAGACTCTCAGAGAGTATATTGGGGCTCTACTCTCTAGCATTAATGCAGACTCTCAGAGAGTATATTGGGGCCCAGACTCTCAGAGAGTATATTGGGGCTCCACTCTTTAGCATCTTAGGAAGAAGACAATTGGTGAACTGCAGTCTTCATGGTAAATAGTCAAAAAGACAAAAGCACCAATGCAATACAAGAGTGATGTGAAGACATGTCTGTTCTTGTTAAAGGTGTCAGTGCAGTCTTTGTTAAGAGTATTTTGATTTATATTTATTATTGGAGGTCACTGAAGTTCATAGAGTGGTGCCTGCAATGCCCAAGTTGCCCTATCAGCCCTTTCATACTCCTGTAAGCTCGTTTATCCTAATACTTGATAAGCACCAATTGACTCAACATATTCACAGTATCGTGAGTGGTGGTGAAATGCCTCGGTTTCAACTCGCCATCTATTGCAGTTTTATCTCACCATCTTTTGCATGTAAATTGCTGAGTTTTATCAAATGTGTGATTGTGTATAGCAGTTTCAAAGTAGAATCCTCAAAACAAGGTATATTTTGGTGTTGCCACGCAGCATACTCTTTTCAAACAGATCACTTCCTCCTCCTATTACAACTACCATACCATCAGCTTTCTCTGTTGTTTTAGGTGACAACTCACAGAATGCTATCACATGCCTTTCAATGTCCTTCAGTATATTTTTGGTAATGTAATACTTTTGTTCATCTCAGAGAACCATACTTTGCTCATACTCTCAGGTGCTGTTGCTTCCAGTTCTATATTTTCATGCACTTGATAACTCTCATTCTGTTTACATTTATGGACAGATTCCAAAAGACTTGCTGTTGGTGTAAGCGCCTTTCTCCATTGTAAGGCATCTCTGTATCTTAGTCTTACACTGGAAGGAGTCAATTAAAGCAAGTGTTTTGGAATCAGGGATAGGGTTACGCCAGAGTAAGTCATTTACATCCAGTGCAAGTCTTTTGGAATTGGGTCCCTAGAATCATCCTAAATTCAGCTCTAGCCTGTACGGCAATAAAAACAATAAATAAATAAATAAATAATCAATCAGTCAATCAATTCCAGATGTGTGGAAATGAGATGGTCACTGGAAGAAGAGTGGAAACAATACCGAGCTCTGACTTCTAAAAATAATCCTTAAGCAAAGCAACCTCTTTTGCCATGTTTTACTGTATTTTTTTTACAATATTAAATAAATGTGCACATCCAGTGCTTTGTGTTGAGACATACACCATCTCTTCCAGTACTTGTACCTTCCTTTTTATCTTGAAGTCATTATAAAGAACACCTAGGTCTGTTGTTCCATACCCTCTGATTCTGATCACTCTTGTACTCAAAACGCACATTGTTTAATAATTATATATTTATACATCAAGGTGTGTGTATGTGGTATATCTTTTTCTATTATTCATTATTCTGATCAGAAAGCAACTTACTGGCCAATATGAGAACACGCAAATGTGTATATATGCTTGCAGTTATTATGAATAAGAGAACCAAATCTTCAGAGGATTCTAAATTAAGCATTGTTATTACAGAATTTATTCTATCTGACTTTATTTAAATATTACAAAAATAAGTATAAACATGTTCCAAATGTCTTTTGAATGAATAAGTTTATGCCAGTGGTATGCTTTTTGAAGTTTTCTTCAAAATATACTCATAATAATTTTGGGAACTGTTGTTTCTGACCTTTATTTCATAGAACAAGCAAGTGCATCTATTTAAAGCAAAGCAGTACAAAGACAGTAAAAGACATACATGCATTGTGTCATTTTAGCCTGTTCCTTGTAGTTCTAAAATATCTCTTCATGATTTGTCCTGCAAGTCATTAGTCTGAGGCTTTTAGCAAAGCATGGAGCACTTTGGGTCAGGGGTCGGCACCTTTATAATGCATTGTGGTTGCACGGTTTTCTAAAATATCTGGCCTCCTTGGAAATGCATCATTTAATACGGTTGGAAGAACAAATGATGGCTAAGATCTGCTTTGTTTCAGTCTTAAGTTCTCATCTCAGCCCAGTGGATTAACTGTGTTATAACTGCAAACCCCATTCCCAAATAGTTTTGTTTCTTTTCCAGAACACTTCTTTAACATGCTAGTTTGACATTTGGCTTTTGCTGTTTTGGTCTCACTAAGCGTTATCCAAGCAGTAAGTGAAAAATGCAGCTGTTCTTTACTTACTCTGACCCAATACTTAGCCATTTTCCCAATTTATCTTGCTTATCAGAAAGTAAGTTGAAGGAAGATGCAAGAACTTTCCTCTCTTTCTGTTCAGCTTTTTGGCTTGACTGTGCTATTTAGATGCTCATTCAGTCATGTTTACTCAGTTTTTGAGAACACATGGACTATTTTTTTAACATTAGAACTCTGCTGCTTATTTCTACATATTAATTGCACATTTTTAAAAGATGCAGTAATAATGTAGTTTCCAAGTCTGTTGACTGAAAGAAGACCTAGATTATTTTTTTTTATGGTGTGCTTATAATAAAATGCGTCAATTCATCAACAGCAATTGTAGCAAAGGTAAAACCTGTGAGTGAAATTCACAAAAAAAAAAAACAAAAAACAAACATTTCAACAATAGTGCAGATTTCATATTCATTTCTGTTTGACAATCTGAGAAGTGGACTGTTCGACAGACCCATTTCAGCTGTGAACCAAACAGCATGGCACAAGAGACAAACAGCTGTACATAGTGCAGTAACAAAGGAGAGTGAATATTATTTATAGGAGTCTATATCACCACATCGAATGGTGATAAGTTCGAATGCCCTTTGTTCGAACCGAAAAGTCCGAAAGCCCTAAACCACGAAGTTACGAAACATCGATTTTTTTCCCAGGGAAAAAAATCGGTGGGCCGTCTTCGGGTCTTTGCTATTTCCTCCACTGTAGTGCGATCACGGAGTTGGTATATTTAAGTAGGGGTGTGTGTGGGGGGCACAGCCCCTCACATTGGGGGTTGTGTTGTGCGAAGCCCCCCACTTCAGTTTGTTTTAAAGTTGTGATTTTTTTTTTCACGGAGCAGTTGCTGTTCCGTGAGTTTGCTGTTTAGGGTTTTCGGACTTTTAGGTTCTAACAAAGGGCATTTGAACTTATCAGCATTTGATCTGGTGACATAGACCCTATTTATAGTACGTACAATTAAGGTAGGCGATCATTTGTTATACAAGAGTGAGCTGCAAAGACTAGCCATTAGTAGCTCTGTCTAATTGGCTTTCTCTCTGTGTATAGGTAGACAGATGCTTAAGTGAAATTTTATTTGGGGGGGTAGTGTTGCATTTTTAGCAGCTTGAGATTTGACAGACATGTAGAAATATGGCTCTGTCATTTATAGGTAGCCAATTACACCACTGTAGAACTTGACATTGATGAATTTGGGGTTCTATAATCAAAACAAATCTGCAGATTTTGTCTATGCTAGTTTGTACTAAGTGTTTTTAAGCTAGAATCTAATGTTCCAAGAGAGAGAGCCCAAATTTGATTTTAGAGATAAGTACATATTTAGCTGAGACATTTTTGAGCTGTCATGGGGTGAGGAGGTGTGAGATTATGTAGCATAGTTTTTGTTGGTGGAGAGTTTTGCTAATAACATTGTCAGTATGCCAGACTAATGAAAGAATTGGATCCAGTGTATCTCTAGCTGGTACTTTTCTGTTATTAATGGTAGTGAGTTGTTATTTATATCCATAATAAATCGATTTGAGGACTTGGGAAATTTCTTGTGGGGTGTCAAATATCATGATGCTGATGATAGACTACGTGGTTTGATCAGGAGCAAATTTTTATTTCTCCAGTGGTATATACAGTAGATATAAAAAAGTGTACACACCCCTGTTAAAATGCCAGGTTTTTGTGATATAAAAAATGAGACCACAATAAATCATTTCAAAACTTTTCCCACCTTTAATGTGACCTATAACCTGTACAATTCAATTGAAAAAGAAACAAATCTGTTAGGGGAAAAATATAAAAAATAAAAAGCATACAATAAGCTGGTTTCATAAGTGTGCAAACCCTTAAACTAATACTTTGTTGAAGCACCTTTTGATTTAACTACAGCATTCAGTCTTCTTGGGTAGGAGTCTATCAGCATAGCACATCTTGACTTGACAATATTTGCCCACTCTTCCTTGCAAAAGCGCTCCAAATCTGTCAGATTGCGACGGCATCTCTTGTGCACAGCCCTCTTTGGGTCACCCCGTAGATTTTCTATTGGATTTAGGTCTGGGCTCTGGCTGGGCCATCCCAAAGCTTTAATTTTCTTCTGGTGAAACCATTCTTTTGTTGATTTGGATGTATGCTTGGGGTCATCGTTGTGTTGAATGGTGAAATTCCTCTTCAGCTTTCTAGCAGATGCCTGAAGGTTTTGGGTCAAAACTGACTGGTATTTGGAACTGTTCATAATTCCCTCCACCGTGACTAAACCGCCAGTTCCAGCTGAAGAAAAGCAACTACAAAGCATGATACTGCCACCACCATGCTTCATCGTGGGGATGGTGTTCTTTTGATGATGCAAAGTGTTGTTTTTGTGCCAAATGTACCTTTTAGAATTTTGGTCAAAAAGTTCAACCTTGGTCTCTTCAGACCATAACATATTTTCCCACATGCTTTTGGGAGACTTGATGTATTGTTTTGCAAATTTTAGCTGAGCCTGGATGTTTTTCTGTGTAAGAAAAGACTTCCGTCTTGCAACCCTACCCCATAGCCCCAACATATGGAGAATATGGGAGATTGTTGTCACATGTAGTACACAACCAGTACTTGCCAGAAATTCCTGCAGCTCCTTCAGTGTTGCTGCAGGACTCTTGGCAGCCTCCCTGACCAGTTTTTGTCTTGTCTTTTCATCAATTTTGGAGGGACGTCCAGTTCTTTGCAACATCACTGTTGTCCCATATTTTCTTCACTTTTTGATGACTGTCTTCACTGTGTTCCATAGTATATCCAATGCTGTGGAAATTTTTTTGTACCCTTCTCCTGACTGATACCTTTTAACAATGAGATCCCTTTGATGCTTTGTAAGCACTCTGCGAACCATGGCTTTTGCTGTAGCAGGCAACTGAGTAAATGCCAGGAAAATCCTACTAGGACAGCTGAACTTTATTTTGGGTTAATCAGAGTATCTTTAATTGATGGCAGGTGTGTAACCAAGAAGACTGAATGCTGTAATTAAATCAAAAGGTGCTTCAACAAAGTATTACTTTAAGGATGTGCATGCTTAAGCAACCAGCTTACTGTACATTTTTTATTTTTTATATTTTCCCCTAACAGATTTGTTTCTTTTTCAATTGAATTGTACAGGTTATAGGTCACATTAAAGGTGGGAAAAGTTTTGAAATGATTTATTGTGGTTTTATTTTTATATCACACAAACCTGGCATTTTAACACAGGTTTGTACACTTTTTATATCCACTGTATCTGTAAATCTAGATTGTAGTTTCTATTGAATGTTCAAAGTGTTTTTCCATGATTTGAGCAGTAAGATGTCATCTGCATAAATGACCAAGTTAATGTGGGGCAGGTCAGTGGATCTTTCATTGATGAACAGGGAAACTAACAGGGTCCAAGAATTGATTCTTTTCTCATATGTTAATAGGACCCTCAGTCAAAAGGCAGGTTCCTGGGTGTATTTGGAATGCCCTGTTTTTGAGTTAGCTTTGTAACTATTTTGGATCTGGGCCAAAACTGAATTTGCTAAGTTTGTAGACCAGCAGGTAAAAAAATACTGTTTTGAATACTTTTGTCTTATCAATTGGCAGACTCTCTTAGTTGTGAATCATTCAAATTGTTATAAGTACTCTGTATAAAGCTGTCATGGTTCTGATAGAATTTCTGAAACACTGATGGTTACCAGAAAGAAGTCCATATTTGTCTGTGATCCCTGATTTGTTTGTATGCGAGTTTTTCAAAGATTTTTGTTACAGAGCACCAATTTGTGATAGGTCTTTAATCTTTGCATTCGTTAGGATTTGCTTTTCTGGGGAGGGCATGATGTGTGGGTACTGAAATGGTGTGTGGAAAAATAAAAGTGGTTAAGGAGACGTTAAATATATGAATGGGATGTACTGCTCTAAACAGAGGTAGAGTTAAGAGCTTTTTCCCCCTCCTTTCCTTTATTATTGCTGGCCCCTGTGCTGCATTCACACTGAGTCTACCAGCTAATTATTTGCCCCCAGACTTTATTGCTGGGGCCAGTCACAGGTCTTTAGGCTTCCACAGGTATGGTACATGAATGCATTCATTCGGGGACTTCTTGTATGACCTAACCATTCTTCCCCCTGTCTTGTGGCTATGTAGTTTGGTCTAGGTGGGTGTGCAAAGTGAGTGAGTGATGTATTGTCCTACCTCTGCAGCAGCTCAACTAGGCTCACTTTTCGCTCTGTGACTGTACCTCCAGTAAAGATGTCCTTGACCTCCACCAAGGATTGTCACAAACAGGCACCTGTGTACCACTCTTCCCCTAGGGATAGGCATTCCCATCTTTCTCTGCTAATCTATCAGTCACTCAAGATGCTAGTCAAACCCAATTTACTTGGGTCATAATCATGGCTTTATCCCGCTATGCACCAGAACTCTGTGGAAGGGGCTAATGTTTGAGTGCTAAAAGGGTGTGGGGGATAAAAGCTGTTGAGGAGGGGTTTAATATATATTAATGAGAAGTGCTGTTGTGAAGGGAAGCAATATTTTCATGAAGGTGGTGTGTAGTTTTTAGAATTTAGAGCTGTTGTGTTTGTTTATTTTTAGAAGAGCTATTTGGCTTCTTTAACAGTAAGTTGCCTAAAATTAAAAAAAAAATCTGAGTTGTAAGCTACTAAGGTGTATAGATGAGAGGACTGAATTTGGGTGTCTCGTGTTGTATTGTCAGTTGATGGGGGGATCCGAACAAAGGTCTAGTCTTTGGTTAAGACATTGAGAAGTGTCTGTTAGGTAGTTTCTGTAGTTTTTAACAAAGTTAAGGATTGCAGTTGTATTACTGGGAAATTGTGTAGAATCACTGATGGTGCCTATTAAAGATTTTAGTTCTTTCCATTAGTGTTTTGGGATGGAGGCTAGTACAGTCTGATTATCTCTAAGATGCAAGGCCTTTGCTTCATTTTCTTCAAGTGGTTGTGTCTTTCAAGAAATGTTTTTTTTTTTTTTTTTTTTTTTTTTTTTTAGGGCTGTTGTTTCCATTTATCCAAGGCGGAATACATCATTTTAAGTTGTTTTTAGTTGCTGTGAAAACCCACATCCTTTTTTCCCCTTAACCTCCTTTTTACACTTGGGAAGTTGGAGTCTTGAATTTGGCTCAAAATTTCCAAGAAGTTGGCAAATACTGTTTGCTTCTGTGCAGTAGTTTTAAGTAGTGGAGCAATCAATGGTCCATAGGTTCTCATTTAATAGTTGCTGATTAGTTTCTGAGAATGGCTTGTAGGAGATGAAGCAAGTGGTAATTGGGTAGAGTATTAGGTAGTATTGTTGACTACTGTGCATTTTAATTTCAAAATGAGGTCAAGAAAAGAGTTATTGGTTGTCAGTTGGATGGGTCCTGCAGGCTTTTCCACAGTTGTGTGACCTCTGAGTTGGTATTCATTAGAGGGTCTGTGGGGTGTGCCCCCCAATTAGGAGAGCAGGATAGCTTACTCCCTGCAGAAAGACTTCCTGTATCTTAAATTTGTTATGGAGAATTTCCTTTGGAGTTTTACCTTTGCTGTGACTGCTGTCGCTGTAACAACATGAATCCTTCAGCTGCTCAGGTGTGACGGGTACCATTCTCTAGCTCCTAATTGTTATTACTTTGGAGGTTGTCAATCGCGGACAATTTATTAGACATTAAATTGTAGACACACCTCTAAACTGGCAAACTTTTAAAAAAGTCCCCACTTTTCTTCATATTATTGCTTTATCCCATGGAAAAGTATTGATTTTCTGGTAGATCACTGATGAGTTTTGTCAGTCAATAATGCCAGACATTAAAGCTTCATATTTTCAAAACCAAGGAGGAAAAATTTGAGACAGAGGAATGATCTACTCCCTTCTTACCAACTTCCCTTGCATTGCACTGATGTGCTGTGGAAATGCAGAAACGAAGGCATGCATGCAACGTTGATCAGTATGCAGACCAAGAAGTGTAAGAACAGTGAAGTGCTGTTATACAATGAGATTATTTGAGGAAAGTAAGATATTTATTTCTCAAATATGATTGTACAATAGCAATAAATTACTCACGGATGCAGGAATCACCGGATTTATCCATAGCTGTCTTTGTTTAATCACTTGGGCTTCACCCTTGTGATGAAAATCACACAAGTCATGGGTAAATCTTACGATACTCACATTCAGTCGGGAATTATTGCTTAAATATTTAATATGTGCTGTGGTAATATTGATAATTTCATAATAATGTTGTCATATGCATTATTTTAACATATAATATGAAACATTGAACAAAATGTTTTATGGGAGAACTGCAATAACATCCTAATATAATTATTGCAGGTTAGCTCATGAGAAGGTAGCTAAGATTTGCAATTTTGAGATGATTACATACAGAGCTAGATCATGGTCAAATAGGGCCCTAGGCAGGGTAATAGATTGGGCTCCCCTAAAAGCAGCACCTCCTATTGCAATACCCCCCTCCCCAGCCATTCCAGTGTTCCATTACATGGATATGTCTCCCCACTTACCATAAATACTGTTCAGACCTATCAGTGTGCATACTGTTTTCTTATTTATCTCTACAGTGTTTACAGATATTGAAATAAAATATCACAAGCACTGATAACCATTTGCTAAACAAACAATACAGTCTCAGTACAATACAATGCATCTGGCCAGTGGAGAATTAAGCTTACCTTTGGGCTGTTTTCAAACCATAGGCTCCTTGCACACATTTTTAAGGCCATGCATACATGTATGTGTTCTTTGATTCACTTTTCTGATTGTATAAATTATATTTCTTGTATAACACACCACCACTGGTTAGTGTGTTTTTTAAATTTGTAGTTTTGAACATTTTTCCAGTAAGCAGTGAAACAAAATGTATGACCCAACAATGACAATGCCCTTTCAGAACATTTTAAGCATAAAAGGCCACTTAAACGTCTGTCATTACAATCCTCCAAAAGTCAGTATTACAAATATATTAGACTTTATTCTAGATTCCTTGACGACATATTTATTCTTTGGGAAGGACCAGTAGATATGATTGATGAATTTATACAATATTTAAACAATACCAGTCAGTTTTTGAAATTTACTTATCAGTTTCATGATAAAGGACTGTCATACCTGGATACATACATATCTAGTAATAAGAATGGCTTTGAATCACGCATATATAGAAAAAATACCTTCTCCAATAATTACTTGGAATTCACAAGTAACCATCCATTTAAAACAAAGAAAAGTATTTTTAAAGGACAGTGCATTCGAGCGGCGAGAATGACATCAAATTATAATGTAATGTTAGAAGAAATAGAATTTATTAGCAGACTATTTGTGAATAGAGGATACTCTCCGAGTTTAATTAAAGAAGTAAAAAGTTATGTCATAAAGGAATGGGGGAAGAAATTTATACCCGTTTTGGGTAGGCCAATGAAGAAAGAGGTAGTAATAGAGGAAGTGAGTGACTATAAAAGAGCTTGTATTATGGAATTTTCACCTCAAATCACTCATATTAAGGACATATTAATAAAATATTGGAACATTTTTACTATGGACCAGAACTTGAGGGAAATAGTTAGAGATACTCCTAGATTTGTGTATAAAATGGGTATGAATTTAAAACAAATATTGGAAAGACCTCAAAGAGTGAATGAGATAACTGTATATCAAGGGGGAACGTGAAAATGCGGCAGATGTGTATACTGTCCTGTAATTTATGAAGGGGATGAACTAGTCTTGGAAAATATAAATAGAACTAAAGTAATGTTTAAAATAGGAAATCGCAATACAAAGAATGTAGTATACATGGCGAAATGCAGAATATGCCCATGTTTCTACATAAGAAAAACTGAACGTATGTTAAAGAAAAGGATATATGAACATTTATATGCCATAAAGAAGGGAGATAACACCAATGCTTTAGTAAGGCATATACATAATACAGATAATACACACTACTTTAGATTTGCTATATTGGAGACGGTTACGATGAACATGA